>NC_057802.1:436054777-436055484 GCF_018294505.1 Triticum aestivum
AATACATGCAGTTGCGACATGCCTTAGAGCATGGTTAATAATATAACCAGCTGATGGCTATAAAGAACCGTCATGCCATCTATAGCCATCATCTATAAACACTCATACAATAGTGTGGGCTATAGATTGGTTGTTACATTAGTACTTTTTTCCATCTCCTGTCTATCTCTTTCTTCACATTTATTTTTTTACCTAGGAATGCGTATATGGCTAGGCTCTTGCATGAAAGCCCACTCCTCTTACTTTTTCACATCTCTCTCCTCCATATAGGCAAAAATGCCATGTAAGCGAGCTATAAGCCCACTATTGTACTTGCTCTTAAAAACGTGTCATTGCGATCCCATTTAAAAACTTACCCTTGGAACTCATCTTCAAAAACATGCAGTTATCACCCCTCTCGAAACATGAAGTTGTGACCCGGTCTTAAAGACATTCAGTTGCGACCCCTCTTGAAAACATGCATTTGCGATCCACCTTAAAAATCATGCAGTTTCGACCAACCTTGAAAAACATGCAGTTGGAACCCCCTCTTGAAAACATGCAGTTGTGACCCCTCTTGAGAAATACGCAGTTGCGACCCCGCCTTAAAAATATGCAGTTGCGACCTACCTTGAAAACATGTAGTTACCGCCCCTATTGAAAAACATGCAATTGCGACCCCATCTTGAAAATATGCAGTTGCGACCCTCTTGAAAACATGCAGTTGT
>NC_057802.1:436055774-436070748 GCF_018294505.1 Triticum aestivum
CTCTTGAGAAACATGCAGTTGCGACCCCGCCTTAAAAACATGCAGTTGCGACCTACATTGAAAACATGCAGTTGTGACCTACATTGAAAACATGTAGTTTCGGCCCCTCTTGGAAAACATGCAATTGCGACCCCATCTTGAAAATATGCAGTTGTGACCCCTCTTGAAAACATGTAGTTGCGGCGTCGTTTTGAAAACATACAGTTATGACCCACCTTAAAAACATGCGGCTGTAGTACTAGTCCCTCTTGAAAACATGCAGTTGCGGTCTCGTTTTGAAAACAAGCAGTTACGACCCACCTTAAAAACATGCGGTTGCGGCCCCTCTTTAAAACATGCAGTGGCGACCCAACTTGAAAACACACAGTTGTGAAAAACATGTAGTTGCGGTCCCTCTTGAAAACATGCAGTTGCGACCCACCTTTCAAACGTGCAGTTGCGTCCTCTCTTGAAAAACATGCATTTGCGATCTTGCCTTAAAAACATGCAATTGCGACCTCTCTTGAAAATATGTAGTTGCGGTCATGTTATAACGCTTGTAGTTGCATATCTAGTGGTGGACATGCAAGTGGCCCCGACACCCCCCCCCCTCCAGACCACAGTTGTGACCCCTTTTTTTTAATCTCAACTTCATTATTGTGTTTTTTTGCGGGTGAACTTCATTATTGTGTTGACACGGTGAATTTAAAAATTAATAATTATAAGAGACAAAATAGTGAAACAATGGTCTACTATATACAGTGAAATAAGAAAAATAAAATCTGAAAGCACAACAATTAATCATGAGAAAAGGGTTAAAAAATTAGTCGTTACAAAGAGCTTATCCCTCACTTGGAAAAAAATGAAAAGAAAGAAAGAGCTTACTTCTAGAAGCTATAGTGAACAAATAACAAAACATGCAAAAAGCTAGGGTAAAAGAAGAAGGAAGCCCACATAGCTCAGCTCGTGCAAACAAGCAAAAGTAACCCGTCGCTCGTCCGTGGAATCGTACAAAAGTGATGGGTAGAACACACGCACAAGGGCTGCCCCTCGTACAGACGAGCCGCGCACCGCTATTTTTTTAAATAATACATTTTTTAATTAATTTTCATAAATATTACGCTGGATAAAAAAATTTCAAACATAATACACCGTCGGCCCGCTGCAGGTCGACTGGGCCTAGTCGGCCCACAGCAGGCCGATTGGACTCCATCTGTCAGGCCCATTGTGGGCTGATTGGTCCTGTCGGCCAGCTGTAGGCCGACTGGAGCTATCGCTATGGGCCAATTGTTTTTGCAAAAAAGAAGGCATAAAAAATATATGTTAAAAAAATGTTAATCATGTAATTAAAAAATGTTAAACGTGTACAAAAAAATGTTCCTGATGTATACAAAAAATGTACAATATATATGCAAAAAGTTGACATAAAAAATATGTTTTAAAAAGTGTTAAGCATGTATTTAAAAATTGTTAAATGTGTGTATAAAAAATGTTCCTTATTTATACAAAAAATATAGAATGTGTATGAAAAAAAGTTGACACCAAAAAAAGATGTTTGAAAAAAAATGTTAATCATGTATTTGAAAAAATGTTCCTTATCTATACAAAAAATATAGAATGTGTATGAAAAAAAGTTGACACCAAAAAAATATGTTTGAGAAAAATGTTAATCATGTATTTGAAAAAATGTTCAACGAGTACACAAAAATGTTTCATGTATTGGAATGAAAGGTTAAACGTGTATAAAAAAATGTTCCAGCTCCGGATCCGGTATGGGAGCATCACGGACCTAAGTATGATTGGTTGCTCTTTTTGTATGGATCTGGAACATTTTTTTCAAACATATTTTTTTGGTGTCAACTTTTTTTCATACACATTCTATATTTTTTGAATAGATAAGAAACATTTTTTATACACACATTTAACAATTTTTAATCATGTATTTGAAAAAATGTCAACTTTTCAAACATATTTTTCAAACATATTTTTTTGGTGTCAACTTTTTTTATACACATTCTATATTTCTTGTATAAATAAGGAACATTTTTTATACACACATTTAACAATTTTAAATACATGCTTAACACTTTTTAAAACATATTTTTATGTCAACTTTTTTGCATATATATTGTACATTTTTTTATACATCAGGAACATTTTTTATACACGTTTAACTTTTTTAATTACATAATTAACATTTTTTAAACATATTTTTTATGCCTACTTTTTTCGCAAAAACAATTAGCCCACAGCGAGCTAATTAGCTCCAATCAGCCCACAGTGGGCCGACAGGGGCCAGTCGGCCAGCTGTAGGCCGACGGGAGTCCAATCGGCCTGCTGTGGGCCGACTAGGCCCAGTCGGCCTGCAGCGGGCCAACGGTGTATTATTTTTGAAAAAAAAATTACCCAGCGTAATATTTATGAAAATTAATAAAAAAATATTATTTAAAAAAATTAGCCCGCGCACCGGTCGCTCCGGCGATAACGAACAAAGCCATCACGAACCTTAGTGTGGTGATCGGAGGGCTTGAAAAGTGACTGGGACCATAGTTAAAAACTAAGCTAGCTGAGCTTCAGCAAAACCGATAAAATAAAGTTAATAAAATAAGATGAAACGAGGAAAAAAGTTTAATGAAATAGAATACATTCAGGTTTGAGAGAGTGAACCTAAAGAGTTAAATCAAAATTGAGAGAGTGACTGGGAATGGGAGAAAAAAGCTCACAGATTTGCCTTGAATCTCTCATTATGCACAGTGTAGTAACTTGAAACAAGACCCATCCAGTCAGGACAGCTACCAATCCCACCAAAAAGCAACGATAAAGGCAAAACACAACCAGCTCCCCGCCACCTGAGGCAAACAGGTCCAACAGCCTAGCGTGTGCTGAGCAAAAATAAAAATAAAAATCAGATAACAGCCCGCTCCTCGCGTATCTCCACAAAGCACGGATCTTAGAGCAACTCTAGCAGACCCCGCATCCCGCCCCGGCCCACAAAATAACCGCCAAATTGCGGGTCGGGGCGGGAAAACCTGCCCGATCAGACTCCGCATCCCGCCCGGGCCCGCAAATATTTTGCGGGGCACGGCAAATCTTCTCCCCCAACCTTTATCTTCACGGGCTAGGAGGCTGACCCGAGCTCAACCCCTATCAGCAGCGAGATTTGGCGGGAGGGACATTTCCACGCGCCCTTTCCCGCTCCCCCACCCTCCGCCACCATTGCCCCGCCTCCGCACGCTCCGGTGCTTCCTCTCCGGCCGTCCCTCGCCGCCATGGACGGCCCCATGCTGTCCCCCGTCACCGTCGAGGTCGCGCACGCTCCTTCGCCTCGGGCGGATCTCGTCGCCGGCCATGTTGGCCCCGCCGCCGTCGCCCAAGCAAACGTCGCGCCTGCCCGCAAGCGGCAGGGCAACATGGTCGTGCAGGGCGGGAATCCGGCTGCCCCCGCCGCGATGGCCCGCGCTCCGGGCACCAACACGGCAACGCGATCCCGGCCGGCAGCGGAGAAGGTCGGCAAGGTCGCGGGTGTAAAGCGGAGGAAGATTCCGGCTACAAAGAAGCCACCTTCTTCTCACTCCATCCCCCCGCAAGGAGGTTCTCCGGCGATACCGTTCAACGGTGCCGCTCCCCCCTCAAGCGAGGTGTTCGATGAAATGGCCGGAAGGTATGCGTCTTCGGTCATGGTGATTTCCTTTCATTTTCACCATTATCCTCGATAGCTCGTGACTTGTTATTGTTCACTATAGCAGTGGTTCAAACAATGATACTACCGAGTTCGTGAACTTGTTAGACATGAACGCGGTTGACATTGATCAAGCCCCGTTCGCCGCATTCGACTACAATGAAACAGAGGGCGGCGTGGATGTGTAAGTGCATCTAGTGCCCCTTAGTGATTTTGGTGTATTGAAGACTTATAGGTTAAGGAACTAATGTGTTTGTGAGTGTACACAGGTCTATAAGTCTATGAGGAGTTTGATATTTACAGAGAAAGTTGACCCCTAAAAATAAATGTCTTCGACTGAAGACTTTGAAAGTGAAGAAATTGGTGTGACCCTGAAGACTTGGATTTCATGCGAGGAACATGAAGCGTGAAGACTTTTGTTTTCGTAGTTTCATTTTCTCTTTCTTGAGTCATAGGAAACACCGTACTGTTAAAGGGGGTCGAGGAAATTCTAAGGAAAAATTTCTAAGTGATGCTCAACTCAAAATCCTACACCTACCAATCCCTTCGAGAGAAGCCATTGGAAATCTCATACAGTTCAGTCAATTTCTTCAGTGACAGAGATGAAGTTCTTCTGGTCTCTGAGGAATTTGTTCTGACAGAGTTAGGAATTCGCCAGTGCAGATTGCCTACAAGTGAGGAACATGATAGCCCTGAGGAATTTGATAGTCAAATTTTCGACCATTGCTGTGCTACGCGCCAGCTGTCCCAAAATATCTACCCACCTAACGGTCATTTCATTGAAGGGCATTTATGTCTTATCATGTCGAGCTGCTCCCTAGGCTATAAATAGCCGCCCCCTACAACCACTAGCTGGTTGGCTGCTCCGAGAGAAACTGACACTTGTCATTTGAGAGCATCCCATCCTCCGAGGACTTTGAGCGAAAATCATCAAGTGAGTAAAATCCAAACCCAAACACCTACAAACCCAAAGTGATTGAGCATCACTGAAGAGATTGATCCTGCGTGGATCCGACGCTTGTTACCTTTGAAGACTGCGCATCTTCCAGACGGTTAGGCGTCATGGTCTAGAGCATCCAAGAGGAAATTGTGGATCACCGAGTGACCGAGTTTGTGAAGGTTTGGAAGTCACCTGAAGACTTACAACGAGTGATTGGGCGAGGTCTGTGTGACCTTAGCTCAAGGATAATACGGTGAGGACTGTGTGTCCTCAAGTTTAAATACCTAGCCGCTCCAACCAGATGTACAACTGTCACAACAGTTGGAACTGGTCTACCAAATCATTGTCTTCACCAAGCCTCCTGGTTCTATTTCCTCAACTCTTTCATTTCCTCATTACTGTGTTGTGTGCTTGTTCATATCTGTTTGAAGACTTTGACTGAAGACATTCTCAATTTCCTCAGTTCAATTTCTTCAGTCCATTTGTCTTCATCCTATTTATCCTGTGTTTACGCTTTCTGTACTCTGTGCGTGTTTTCATTTCATCATGATGACCATGGTTATGTTCTGTTATGTTTGCATCTGAGTACTTATTCCGCTGCAAGTAGTTCTTCGCTAAGGAATTTCCTCACCCTGAAATTCCTCAGTGAAGAATTCATAAAAATCGCCTATTCACCCCCCTCTAGTCGACTTAACGCACTTTCAATTGGTATCAGAGCAAGGTACTCCCTTGTTCTGTGTGATTTTGGTTTAACCGCCTGGCGTTTTAGTTATGTCGACCGCAGGAATGAAGACCGTGTCATGCCCCATCTTTGGCGGTCACGATTATGCCAAGTGGAAGGCCATGATGAAGAAGCGCCTCATGGCGATGAACAGAGAACTGTGGACCGTCACTGAGATTAGTCTTACCGATCTGTGCAAGATGGTGGAAGCCGATGACATTCGCAAGTACACTCTTCTCAACCTCACGGCAAGGACGTCATTTGCTCCTGTCTGTCTCAAAACCAGTTCAGGAATATCATGCACCTCAGCCATGCGAAGCTTATCTGGGACCGACTCTTTGAGGTCTATGAAGGTCATCGAACTCGTGATGATCCTTGGTTTGAGGATTTCAAGGAATCACTCAAAGCTATGGCATTCGAACCAGAGTCATCATCCTCTACACCATGTCTTATGGCAAAAGGTGCTAAGGTAACAGAATGCTACCTATCCGAGTCCAGTGATGATGAATCTGGTGATGAATTTGGACCCAGTTATGCCAAACTTGCTTCCCTTGCCACTAAACAACAAAGAGCTTTGGAAAAAGTTCAATACATGCTGGGTAAGAGCGATGATATGTTGGGTGAAGAAATGGATCAGTCGAAAGCTTTGGCTGAAAGTCTTCAGAGACTTCAGTCTAAGTTTGACAATCTTCAAAGTCATCATAACACTCTCTATCTGATCATGAGAAGCTTTCTTATCAATTTCTTCAAAGAAAGCAAGATCTTGAAAAGCTAAGGGTGAGTTATGAAGATCTTCAGAAGGAGCGCGATTCATTACTTGCTCAACAAATCAGCGCTGCTCAGGAAGAATTTGTTCCTCCAAGTTTGAAGTGCATTGAACGTGAATCTGCTAATTCTTCACCTGAATGTTCAAATGCTTCTAATGTTATAAATTCTTCACATGTCTCTGCTATCACTAATTCCTCATCTGAGGACATTGCTAGTATCACTGATGATGCAGGGCTGAAGGAATTGTATATGACAGGCATGTACAAAAGCCTCAAAGGGCATCAGGCTCTTTGTGATGTGCTTAAAAAGCAGACCCTCAACAGGAACCCTAGGAAAGATGGTATTGCCTTTGAGAGGAATCTCAATGCTGATGGGACATACTGGAAGCCTGAGCAGTATCCCAAAACCTCATGGGTTGCTGCAAAGGGACCTCCAGTAGATCCATCTACTTTATCTGGCTTTACATGTGAATCTCCTCATTCTTCTGATGAGTCATTTGACTCCAACTATAAATTGTTCAAAAATCAGAATGGTGAAGTATTTGCTAAATATGTTGGCACTAACTGCAGGAAGGGTCCCCCTATGAAGAAAATCTGGGTTCCAAAAGGTGCCTTGAAAATCTTCAGGTGAATGTCATCATGACACCACCTGTGAAGAATAGGAACCCCAGATCAAATTCTTCATATGGACCAAATTCTTCATATGGATCCAAGTCCTCATACGGACCAAATTCCTCACGTGGATCAAATTCTTCAAAAGGATCAAAGTCCTCATATGAACATCATCGTGCTAACACTTCTGTTTCGCAGGGAAGATCTAAGGGCTATGAATATGAGCATTGTTCTTCTAACCATTATATTCATAAGTCCTCGAAGAATTTCTCTGCTTATTCATATGCTTACCCTAACTCCTCTTATGTGAAACGAAGTGGACTGGCTTCTATGCCACCTTTCTCTTATGGAGCTTGCAGAATGATGAACTCTTTGCCACCCCTTCAGATGTGGGTGGTGAAGAAAAAGAACTAATCTCTTATGCAGGGTCAGGTCTCCAGACGTGCTTAAACGTCTGAAGAATCTACTGGAGACCTGAAAATGCCTGAAAGGACGCAGGCTAATCATGAAGAAATGAATCCTCATTTCTCACGTCCTCATACTGCTTTATCTGTTCTATTGTTTGATGAAACTGATCTGATGAAATTGATGTCATATTCTTCACTGATGAAGTATATGAGTTCGTAAGATGCACTAATTCATCTGCAGGATGATCTACCCAAAGCCACTGAGTGGGTCCTTGCTAGTGGATGTACGAATCACATGACTGGTGACAAGAATCTATTGATGGATGTTCCCTTATCTCCATCGCATCTGAAGCATATCATCTTCGCTGACAAAGGCAAAAGCAAGGTATTGGGTCTAGGTAAGGTTGCGATCTCAAAGGATCGACACATGGACAAAGTCATGCTTGTCGAGTCCTTAGGATACAACCTCATGTCAGTCTCAATGCTTTGTGGTCTTGATATGGTTGTTATCTTTGGCAAGTATCGTTGTGTTGTGATCATGGAAGCTGACAATTCCAAAGTCTTCGAAGGCTTTAGGAGAGGAGATCTGTATATTGTTGATTTCTCTACAGGACCACAACCAGCTATATGTTTACTTGCAAAAGCTTCAGAAGGCTGGCTATGGGATCGACGACTAGGTCATGCTGGCATGAGGAACTTGCACACGCTCGCGAAGAAGAAGCATGTCATTGGCATTGAGAATGTCAAATTCCTCAAGGATCACTTGTGCGGAGCCTGTGAAGCTGGAAAGATGACCAAGGCCAAGCATCCAGCGAAGACTATCATGACTACCACTCGACCATTTGAATTGCTGCACATGGATCTCTTTGGTCCTAACCATTACTCTACATTCACTAATGAAGCATCTCTATATGGCTTTGTTATTGTTGATGATTACTCTCATTACACATGGGTGCATATTGTCACTTACAAACATGAAGTGCAGGAAGTCTTCAAACGATTTTCCTCGAGGGCTTCAACCAACTTTGGTGTGAAGATCAAGCACATCAGAAGTGAGAATGGAACTGAGTTCAAGAATACTGGTCTTGATGACTATCTTGATGAACTTGGTATTACTCATGAGTTATCTGCTCCTTATACTCCTCAGCAGAATGGTGTCGTGGAGCGCAAGAACAGGACTCTTGTTGAGATGGCTCGCACTATGCTTGATGAATACAAGACGCCTCGTCATTTCTGGATTGAGGCAATTGATACTGTGTGCCACATCATCAACAGGGTATATCTTCACAAATTCTTCAAGAAGACTGCATATGAACTCCTCACTGACAAGAAACCCAATGTGAGTTATTTCAAAGTCTTCGGTGCTAAATGTTGGATTAGAGATCCTCATCACAATTCTAAATTTGCACTGAAAGCACATGAAGGTTTTATGCTTGGTTACGGAAAGGACTCGCACACCTACAAGGTCTTCAACAACGTTCACCACAAAGTTGTTGAAACTGTAGATGTGCGGTTCGATGAAACTAATGGCTCGCAAAGAGAGCACCTACCTCCTTTGCTAGGTGAAAAAACACCCGAGGAATCCATCAAGTTCAAGGCTACTGAGGATGTCATTCCTACCGAAGAATCTGCTGAATAAGTCATTCCAGAACGTGAAGAACATCATGCTGATGCACCTGAGGAAAATGGTGCTGAAGAAAATGCTGATCAAATTCCTCAATGACAACCAACTCATCCTCGCGTTGCAAATGAAGTGCATATTGAGAAAATCATCAGCGAAATCAACATACCAGATCCTCTCACACGCTCAAGAGCTTCACATTTGTCTAACTTTTGTGGGCACTTTGCTTTCGTTTCTATCACAGAGCCCACTAAGGTAGATGAAGCATTTCTGGAGCCTGAGTGGATTCAAGCTATGCAAGAGGAGTTACATCAATTCGAGCTCAACAACGTCTGGGAACTGGTCAAACGTCCAGATCCTCGCAAGCACAATATCATTGGCACAAAGTGGATCTACCGCAACAAGAAAGATGAAAAAGGCCTTGTGGTGAGGAATAAGGCACAACTTGTAGCTCAAGGCTACACACAGGTTGAAGGAATTGATTTCGATGAAACTTTTGCACTTGTTGCTAACTTGAGGCTATTCGCATATTACTTGCTTATGCTAACCATCATAATATCATCTTATATCAAATGGATGTGAAAAGTGCATTCCTCAATGGTAAGCTTGAGGAAGAAGTATATGTTGCTCAACCCCCAGGTTTTGAAGATCCAAAGCATCCTGACAAAGTCTTCAGACTCAATAAGGCCCTCTATGGCCTCAAGCAGGCCCCTCGGGCGTGGTATGATACTTTGAAGGAATTCCTCATGAAGAAAGGCTTCAAACCCGGTTCACTTGACCCAACTCTTTTCACTAAATCCTATGATGGTGAATTGTTTGTGTGCCAAATATATGTTGATGATATCATTTTGGCTGTACTGACCAACATTACAGTGATGAATTTGCCTATATGATGAGTGAAGAATATCAAATGTCTATGATGGGAGAATTGAAATTCTTCTTAGGTCTTCAAATTCGTCAACAGCGCAATGGCATATTCATATCTCAGGAGAAATACCTCAAGGATGTATTGAGGAAATTCGGCATGCAAGATTGCAAAGGCGTCAAAATCCCTATGCCCACAAATGGCCATCTATGCACTGACGAAAATGGTATTGACTTCGATCAAAAGGTATACCGCTCCATGATTGGTTCTTTATTGTATTTATGTGCATCTAGGCTAGATATTATGCTTAGTGTTTGCATGTGTGCCCGCTTTCAAGCTACACCGAAGGAATCACACCATAAGGCTGTGAAGCATATTTCGATATCTATCTCACACACCAACACTTGGATTATGGTATCCCAAGGGCTCGGCTTTTGATCTCATTGGATATTCAGACTCTGTCTATGCTGGTGATCATGTGGACCGCAAGTCAACATCAGGCACATGCCATTTCCTCAGACGATCCTTGGTCTGTTGGTCCTCGAAGAAACAGAACTGCGTATCACTTTCTACTGCTGAAGCTGAGTATATTGTTGCTGGTTCTTGCTGTGCTCAATTCCTGTGGATGAAGCAAACCCTCAAGGACTACGTCGTCAACATGAAGAATGTGCCTCTCTACTGTGACAATGAGAGTGCCACCAAGATTGCTCATAACCCAGTTCAACACTCGAAGACAAAGCACATTCAGATTCATCATCATTTTCTTCGCGATCATGTGTTGAAGGGCGACATCTCTATTGAGCATGTGAAGACTGAAGAACAGCTAGCCGATATCTTCACAAAGCCCTTGGATGAGAAGAGATTTAGCAAGTTGCGGTGTGAGCTAAATATCCTAGAATCTTCGAATGTGCTTTGAAAGGGACACACACCCTAACACTTATGCAAAATTGATGACTTAGATCTGCAACACACGAAGAAACATTTTTCCTTCAATCAATGAAGACTTACACTCTAAGTGTGAAGAAATTAACGAAGAATTTGATTCTCAGAGCCCTACGACAATTGTACGCGGTGTCTGAAATCATCATTCTTATACGGTGGGTCACGCCACCAATAAAAGGTGAAAATCTTCTATTTGAGTTTTTCCTCATTTTTGAAATTCCTCAGTCTTTTAGTTTCTTCAACTTTCAGATGTCTTCACTCTTTCCGTTGTAGTTCTTATTGCTATTTCTTCAAGTTGCTTGTTTCTGCTAAGTGAATATGATCGGACCCTTTCCCCTCTATGCTAAACTCAACCCAGTCTATTCACAAATTCTTCATGTGCGTTCTATTTGAAACTCGTTCAAAATCTTCATTGTGCCCTTGTCAGTTGAAGAATTTGTGAACGAAACTTTAAAATTATCTTATCTGAATTTTCGGCGTTTGCCGCTCAAACCGTTCCACATTCCACGATGGACTTATCTATTCACCCATGATCTCGCACGATCGCCACTTCTCAGTACATGGGTGACACATGTCACGCAAATGAGAAGGGTCAAGGGCACGTTCGTCCAATTTCCTCGGGCGAGCAGTTTTTCACTTCGGCTATAAATACCCCCCTCCCTTCCTCACTTCGTTTTTACTCCGCTCGACCTTGCTCCCTCGCTCAAGCTCTCAAAACCTAGCGCCGCCGCTACTTCCATCGTCACCAGTGAGGAAGAGCTTCACTGCCTCGACCTCGTCGCTGTCGTACTCGCGCCGGCTGCGGATTTCTTCACTCCGCCGCCGCCGTAGTTGTCTTCCTCTGCCAAGTTAGGGCGTGGAAGATCTGAACTGACGAACTTCTAAATCTACACCTCACAGTTCGTCGTGTTCTTCATCAAGGGTAAATAAAAGTTACTTTTACTGCCGATGTTTTCTACAAAATCTTCAAAAGGTGTTTATTCTTCAAATCTTCACACACTAAACACCTCTCACAACATCTGTTCTTGATCTGTTTCCCTAAACAACATTTTTCTTCAAGATTCCTCAATTGTGTGGATTTTCAATCTATACAACTCTGGAACCTAAGTCAATGAACGCTTAGTGAAATTCCTCAAGACTCATCTGGTCAAATTCCTCAAACTTGTTCTATTTGCAAAAAACTTCTGAGAACGCATATGACCTCTCCAAATTCTTCGCAACTATATTCTGTTCACAGGTACACATGTCCGCTGCTGAATCTCTAGGTTCTCATCAACTTAACTCATTTGCAGCGTTCCTCGAAGAAAAGTTGCACACCTCTTCAGAAAATTCTGTTGTTCAGATTCCTCAGCTGAAGAAAATGGCTGACGGCAAGAAACCTCAGAAGGGAGGGAAGAAACCAGAAGTTAACACTGCGTTTGAAATCCCTGATGACATCCATGCAGGGTACTGCACACCCCCTGAGGAAACAAAGAATGAGCGCAAAGTGTGCATTCAGAAGATTGAAAGAAGATGGGCCAGAGAATAGAGGGAATATCGCTATGTTACACCCAAGTACATGAAGAAATTTGCTGTACACCCTCCATGCCCAAGACCTCCATTGGCACCTGGCCAAGTGGCTGATCCCTCTAGCATCAGAAGAGGTGAAGAATTTCCAAAGGAATGGGCTAAGCGTCAAGCCAAGCTGGCCAAAGTGGCAAAAGAAGCGGTGAAGAAATTCAATGAAGATTCTGCTGCTGCTGCTGTTGAGGCCTCTGCAAGCAAGCCTAAGAAGGCCATGCCAAAGAAGCCCGCACACAAGCCCATGGCTTCTGCATCAAAGTCCTCACAGCCAAGCTCATCTGCAATGCCCTCAAGGCCCAGCTCCTCAGCAAAGCCCTCACGGGAAATTCCTCAAGCTGCATGTGACGCCCCCGATTTGACCGTACACTAATCATGCACGCAAATGTGTACGACCAAGATCAGGGACTCACGGGAAGATATCACAACACAACTCTAAAACATAAATAAGTCATACAAGCATCATAATACAAGCTAGGGGCCTCGAGGGCTCGAATACAAGTGCTCGATCACAGACGAGTCAGCGGAAGCAACAATATCTGAGTACAGACATAAGTTAAACAAGTTTGCCTTAAGAAGGCTAGCACAAAAGTAGCAACGATCGAAGAGGCAAGGCCTCCTGCCTGGGACCTCCTAACTACTCCTGGTCGTCGTCAGCGGCCTGCACGTAGTAGTAGGCACCTCCAGTGTCGTAGGTGTCGTCGTCGACGGTGGCGTCTGGCTCCTGGACTCCAACATCTGGTTGCGACAACCAGATAGATAGGAAAGGGGGAAAGAGGGAGAGAAGCAACCGTGAGTACTCAT
Organism: Triticum aestivum; assembly: GCF_018294505.1. Taxonomy (NCBI): domain Eukaryota; kingdom Viridiplantae; phylum Streptophyta; class Magnoliopsida; order Poales; family Poaceae; genus Triticum; species Triticum aestivum. Next base: position 436,068,672 of record NC_057802.1, read on the forward strand.
CCAAAGTACTCGCAAGCAAGGAGCTATACTACATATGCATGGGTATATGTGTAAAGGGGCATATCAGTGGGCTGAACTGCAGAATGCCAGAATAAAAAGGGGGGATAGCTAGTCCTGTCGAAGACTACGCTTCTGGCCATCTCCATCTTGCAGCAGGTAGAAGAGAGTAGATTGAAGTCCTCCAAGTAGCATCACATAGCATAATCCTACCCGACGATCCCCTCCTCGTCGCCCTGTTAGAGAGCGATCACCGGGTTGTATCTGGCACTTGGAAGAGTGTGTTTTATTCGATATCCAGTTCTAGTTGTCATAAGGTCAAGGTACAACTCCGGGTCATCCTTTTACCGAGGGACACGGCTATTCGAATAGATAAACTTCCCTGCAGGGGTGCACCACATAACCCAACACGCTCGATCCCATTTGTCCGGACACACTTTTCTGGGTCATGCCCGGCCTCGTAAGATCAACATGTCGCAGCCCCACCTAGGCTCAACAGAGAGGTCAGCACGCCGGTCTAAACCTATGCGCGCAGGGGTCTGGGCCCATCGCCCTATGCACACCTGCACATTGCGTACGCGGCCGGAAGCAGACCTAGCCCCCTTAATACAAGCGCGAGCTTACGGTCCAATGCGGCGCGCGCCACTCAGTTGCTGACGTCAAAAGAGCTTCGGCTGATACCATGACGTCGGGATACCCATAACTACTCCCACGTAGATGGTTAGTGCGTATAGACCAAATGGCCAGACTCAGATCAAATACCAAGATCTCGTTAAGCGTGTTAAGTAACCGCGAACGCCGACCAGGGCCAGGCCCACCTCTCACCTAGGCAGTCTCAACCTGCCCTGTCGCTCCGCCACAAAGATCCACTCGCGGGTACTCCTACGAGCCGACCCGACTTTAGTCATCTCATGTGTCATGTATATAGTATATAAGTATATACCTGTGATCACCGCCCAGGTGATCACGGCCCGATAGTATAGCACAGCAGACGGACAAGAATGTAGGGCCACTGATGGAAAACTAGCATCCTATACTAAGCATGTAGGATTGCAGGTAAAGGTAACAATAGTAGTAGCAAGGATAGGCTATGCATCAGGATAGGATATCGAAAGCAGTAACATGCTACACTACTCTAATGCAAGCAGAATAGAGAAGAGTAGGCGATATCTGGTGATCAAGGGGGGGGCTTGCCTGGTTGCTCTGGCAAGTAGGAGGGGTCGTCGACTCCGTAGTCGAACTGGGCAGCAGCAGTGTCGGTCTCGTAGTCTACCGGAGAGAAGAGGGGGGAAGAAACAGTAAATACAATGCAAACATAAGCATGACGATGCGTGACATGAAAATGAGCGGTGCTAGGTGTGACCTAACGCGACAGTAGATGGTACCGGTGAAGGGGGGAAACAACCGGGAGGTATTCCCGATGTTTCGCGTTTTCGGTCAGACGGACTGGAGGGGGAAAGTTGCTAGTTCGATAGGTTAGGGAGGTGTGGTGGACGAACGGACTGCGTATTCGGATTCGTCTCGTCGTTCTGAATAACTTTCATATAGAAAACATTTTCATCCGAGTTACGGTTTAAAAGATATGAATTTTCAAAGTTTATTTGAATTTCTGGAATTATGTGAATTAAGCAAAAATGAATTATGACGTCAGCATGAGGCAATGCTGACGTCAGCAGGTCAACAGGTCGGCTGACCAGTCAAACCAGACAGGTGGGTCCAGTGGGACCCACATGTCAGCCTCTGTTAGTCTAATATTAATTTAAACTAAACTAACAGTCTAATTAGAGGGGTGGGCCCCATATGTCAGTGAGTGATTAGTTAATCTAATTATTTTTATTTATAAAACATTTTTATTTTTCTTTTTCTTTTTAATTTTTGCGGCGGGGCCCGCATGTCAGTGCCTGGGCCTGCCCAGTCAGCACGTTGACTGGGTGGACCCAGTCAACGGGGACCACGGGGCCCACTGGCAGTGGCACTCGGGGCGGGGCCAGGCCAGCCACGTCGGCGGCCGGCGCCGGAGCAACTCCGACGAGCCAAACGCGGCGGCGCGGCTCGGGAGGGGCGCGGGTTTCGCGCACAG
>NC_057802.1:436071872-436079873 GCF_018294505.1 Triticum aestivum
TCCACAGCTCGGATTGGATCCTTGAAGCAACGGCGGAGCTGTGACACATGGAACACATCGTGAACCTGAGAAAGGTTCGGCGGTAGCTCCAGTTGGTATGCCACTTTTCCACGCCTTTCGAGAATAGTGAATGGGCCAATATAGCGAGGAGCTAGTTTGCCCTTGATCCCGAAGCGGTGAGCACCCTTCATAGGTGTGACTCGAAGATAAGCCTTTTTGCCAGGTTGATAGACCATGTCTTTATGATGACGGTCATACTGACTCTTCTGACGTGACTGAGCAGTCTTGAGATTCTCGCGAATAATGCGGACTTGTTCTTCGGCATCTTGGATAATATCCGGACCGAAGAGTGGACGTTCCCCAGTTTCTGACCAGTTCAGAGGGGTTCGGCACTTTCGTCCATATAACACTTTGAAGGGGGCCATCTTCAGACTAGCTTGATAGCTATTATTATAAGAGAACTCAGCATACGGGAGAGATTCCTCCCATTTCTTGCTGAAGGAAATAACGCAAGCTCGAAGCATGTCTTCGAGAACTTGGTTGACGCGTTCAACTTGTCCTTGCGATTGAGGATGAAACGCAGTACTGAATGACAAATGAGTTCCCATAGCTTCTTGGAAACTTGCCCAGAATCTTGAAGTGAATAAGCTGCCATGGTCTGAGCTGATAACCAATGGAATACCGTGGAGTGAAACAATCCTGGACATATAGAGCGTTGCCAACTGGCTAGCAGTGATCGTTTCTTTGACTGCCAGGAAATGTGCAACTTTGGAAAGCCGGTCAATGACGACAAGAATAGCATCATTACCTTTCTGTGATTTGGGAAATCCAGTGACGAAGTCCATCTCAACATGGTCCCATTTCCATTCAGGAATAGAGATAGGTTGCAGAGTTCCAGCAGGCCTTTGATGTTCGGCTTTGATACGACGGCAAACGTCACACTCAGCAACATAACGAGCAATGGCTTGCTTCATATTAGACCACCAGAATCTCTGACGGATGTCTTGGTACATCTTTGTACTACCAGGGTGGATACATAGAGGCGTATCATGAGCTTCTTTCATAACTTCCTGTGTCATATCCAGGTTTTTCTCTACACATGGCACCACTAGGCGGCCCTTGAAGTATAGGGTGCCATCTTCAGCAATGGTGAAGAATGAGGGCTTTCCTTCTGCGAGGTAGCGCTTAATCTTGTGGGCTTCAGAGTCATACTTCTGTAGCCTTTTGATGCTATCCACGAGATCTGGTTTAGCAACTAGGGTATTGAGGGAACCCTGGGTAACAACATGGAGGTTCACCTTGCCAAACTCCTTAGGAGGGGGAGTGAGTGCACCCGAAGGAACAATATGGAGGTTCAGCTTCCTGAATTCTTCAACAAGCGAGGGCAGAACTTTGTGAACCTGGAGGTGGTTGCAGTAAGACTTGCGGCTCAAGGCATCAGCCATTACATTAGCCTTGCCTGGCGTATAGGAAATACCCAAGTCAAAGTCTGCAACAAGCTCCATCCATCTCTGCTGACGGAGGTTCAGATCTGGCTGAGTAAACAGATACTTCAGGCTTTGGTGGTCAGTGAAGATCTCGCAACGATTACCGAGAAGGTAATGTCGCCACTGCTTCAGCGCATGAATGACAGCAGCAAGTTCGAGGTCGTGAACTGGGTAGTTCTCTTCGTGAGGGCGCAATTGTCGAGAGGCATAAGCAATCACTTTGCGGTCTTGCATTAGGACACAGCCTAATCCTTGACGGGAAGCGTCGCAGTAAATGACGAAGTCCTTCTTAGTATCAGGTGGAGCTAGAACTAGGGCAGAAGTCAACTTGTCTTTGAGTGCCTGGAAACTTTCCTGACATTTGTCTGTCCATTGGAACTTGACACCCTTATGCAACAGGTTAGTCAGAGGCCTGGCGATCTTAGAGAAGTTCTCGACGAATCGACGGCAATAGCTGGCGAGACCGAGAAAACTTCTGACTTGCTTAACGTTCTTGGGAGGAGTCCAATCAAGAATAGCCTGAACTCGCTCGGGGTTGACGGAAATACCATCCTTAGAGATGACATGCCCAAGATAGGTTACTTCCGGTAGCCAGAATTCACATTTGGAGAACTTGGCATATAGTTGATGTTCTCGTAGCTTTTCCAGCACAAGTCGAAGATGTTCAGCATGTTCTTCTTCGTTCTTGGAGAATACCAGGATATCATCCAGATAAACCACGACGAACTTGTCGAGGTAATCCATGAATATATAGTTCATCAGACGAGAGAAGGTGGCTGGAGCATTGGTTAAACCGAAAGACATGACGGTGTACTCGTATGAACCATAGCGAGTCACGAAGGCGGTCTTTGGGATATCCTCTTCGCGAACACGGATCTGATGGTAGCCCAACCTCAAGTCGAGCTTAGAGAACACTGACGAACCCGCCAGTTGATCATACAGATCATTGATCCGAGGAAGAGGGTATTTATTCTGAATGGTAGCTTGGTTTATAGGACGGTAGTCTTGAACTAACCGGTTTGTCCCATCCTTCTTCTTGACAAAGAGGGAAGGTGCTCCCCAAGGAGAGCAACTTGGGAGAATGGATCCTTTGCGAAGAGATTTGTCGATTTCCTCCTTAAGCTCAAGGAGTTCATGCGGCGGCATCTTGTAGGGTCGCTTGGCTATAGGAGTGGTGCCTGGTTTCAAGTCGATGATGAATTTGACAGCTCTAGCAGGGGGAATCCCTGGAAGTTCTTCAGGGAAGACGTCGAGGAATTCACGCACGACGGGAATGTTTTCAATGCCCTCGAGTGGTGCAGCGTTCAATGCATTCAATGCATAGAGCCTTGCCTCGGCATTTTGCACCAGATTAGCTTGGTAAGCAACTATTTCATCTGAAGGGTGTAGCAGGTGGACGGTTTTAGTGGCGCAAACTATAGAAGCAGTATGCGCTTTCAACCAATCCATACCCAAAATGAGGTCGATGTTAGACGACTTCAGGATAATGGGAGAGGCATAGAATTCCAGCCCTTCGATTTCCACGGGGACATCGATGCCAACCAAGGAGGTTTGACACTGTCCCACGGGGTTTTTGACCAATACAGAGGTGTTCATCTCCTCACATTTAACGTCGTGCTTGTATGCAAAATCTTCTGACATGAATGAATGCGATGCACCTGTATCAAATAAAACGGATGCTGGTACTGAATTTACGAGGAGTGTACCCATCTCAGTAGCAGGCTGGTCTTGAGCTTCGTTGAGATCAACGTGGTTGGCATGAGCACGACCATAAGACTTAGCATTGTTGTTGCGGGGCTGGTTGTTACCACGGCCCGATGCTGGAAGGGCAAGTTGATTCTGATTCTGATTGCAGTCCCTGGCACGGTGACCTGGTTGTCCACACTTGTAGCACAGACCGTTATTGGGAGTGGGAACAGGAGCTTGGGATGGTGGAGCTGGAAGTCTTGACTGCCTAGATGGTGGTGGAGGCAGACGAGGTGCAGCATAGGTCTGCCTTGGGGCAGATGCATTTGGACGGTACATGCTGTTCGGGATCCATATCTTACGCTTCTGTGAAGGCGAGCCCGAAGATGAGCCCGTGTCACGGTTGCGTCTGTGAGAGCTCTGGTATTCCTGCAGACCAGTTTCGACATTGATGGCCTTGTTCACCAAGGTGGCGAAATCAGCAAAGTCATGCACTAGAAGTGCGAGCTTGATGTCAGCTTGAAGGCCATCACGGAACTTCTCCTGTCTACGTGCATCAGTTGCAATGTCTTCTTCAGCATAGCGGGACAAGTCCAGAAACTCCCGCTGATAAGCTTCGACAGTTTTGTTGCCTTGGGTGAGGTTGCGGAACTCACGCTTCTTCCGGTCCATGACTCCCTGAGGAATGAAGCGGGCACGGAAAGCAGCTTGGAAGTCTGGCCATGTGATGATTGTTCCAGCTGGCAGAGTACGCCTGTGGCTATCCCACCATTGAGCTGCGGGTCCCTTCAAGAAGAAGGAAGCAAAAGTGACATAGCTGGCAGGGGCTACATCAGCAGACTCCATCTCATAGGTGATGTCACGGAGCCAGTCATCAGCATCCAGAGGCTGAGTTGAGCTGCGGTAGATGGTTGGGTTGAGGCATATGAAATCTTGAAGAGTCACTTGGGCTGGCTGCTGGTTCATATTGGGGCGAGGAAACTGAGCCATCATATTTTCCATGAATTGGCGGTTCAGTTCAAACTGTTGGATCATACCAGCCATGTACTTAGGTGGTGGTGGGGCATCGCCACCACGACCACGACCACCTAGTCTAACCATCCTGCTAATATATAACAGGGGTAGTTCAGCATTGAGAAATTTGCAATGACAAGAATCATTCATGATGAAACATGCATAATGAAAGGAGCACGATAGCTACTACATAGTAGTCGGCATAACTTACAAAAGGGGTCATGCATAGAGTTCAGTACATAGAGTTCAGTACATAGACTAAAACATCATAGGCGGCACACAGGCTCGCGGCGACTGCAACTAATACTACAAGCAAGCCTACATCAGTCCCAAGAGGTACTGTGGAGGTAATCGTAGCCCGATAGCTGGTAGTGAGGCAACGGATAGCCCTCGACGTCAGCAGACTGGGGGCCGCGGATACTCAGGTGTAGAACCCGACGCTCAGGTGGCAGAAGAGGGCCAAGTGCGGGAGAGTAGCCTCCCACTTCTGGCCAACCGATACCGTGGGGCATCACGGTCCTGGCTGGGTAGATCGCAGTACGTGGTACCTGTCCAGACCGGACAAAGGGGTGCACCAGCGTCAGAGCTCGGTAAAGGTGCTGACGGGTGGTGTACATCTCGTGGTGAAGAGCTCGGTTAGCTCGATCCAGCCCATCAGCATGCAGAACAAGGTGCTGATGGTAGAAGGGCTCTCGGGTGACCGTGGAGTAGGCAGCAGTATAGTATCCCTCCGCACCAACATCAGATGCGATAGCAATGTGCCTGAAAGGGGAGGTGTCCAACTCCTGATACTCTCCACGAAGACGTGTCAGAGCAGCATAGGCAGCATCGTCGACAGCCATATCGATGGTCACACCAACACCATGTGCGGTGTGCAGCACAGTAGTGGAGTCGTACTCCCGAGAGTAGAGGTGGACGATGGCACGGTACTGCTCCTGGTTAAAGTCCTGGTACTCCTCGTAGACGGTGTACTCAGGGTGCCAGCGATAACCCAGATAGGTCATCATCTCAGCTAGCACCGCAGGTGATCCCGAGGCACCAATGGCCATCGTGTGGCGAACGAACTGCCTCGTGGGTTCCATCTGAAAGCAAAGACGTTTCAAAGGAGTCAAATGACAGTGTGTGAATTGTTCAAAATACTACTCTAAGAAACAACTATGGTTTATCCAACTTTGGGGTGAATGCGGTCACGGGATCCTAGTGTTAAAGTTAGTAAATTCGTTTAACCCGAGTAGAAGAGAGTTCAGAGTCCCAGAGTAAAGGTCGAGGAGTAAAAGATACTAGTACCACCCAATGGCGACGTGGGCCCGTAAGACACACAGCCATGTTAGTAAAAGTTTTGTAATGTCTAGACTCGACTTCGGCCAAAGAGTGTGGAAAGGGGGATTCCTACAAGCAGTCGGCTCTGATACCAACTTGTGACGCCCCCGATTTGACCGTACACTAATCATGCACGCAAATGTGTACGACCAAGATCAGGGACTCACGGGAAGATATCACAACACAACTCTAAAACATAAATAAGTCATACAAGCATCATAATACAAGCCAAGGGCCTCGAGGGCTCGAATACAAGTGCTCGATCACAGACGAGTCAGCGGAAGCAACAATATCTGAGTACAGACATAAGTTAAACAAGTTTGCCTTAAGAAGGCTAGCACAAAAGTAGCAACGATCGAAGAGGCAAGGCCTCCTGCCTGGGACCTCCTAACTACTCCTGGTCGTCGTCAGCGGCCTGCACGTAGTAGTAGGCACCTCCAGTGTCGTAGGTGTCGTCGTCGACGGTGGCGTCTGGCTCCTGGACTCCAACATCTGGTTGCGACAACCAGATAGATAGGAAAGGGGTAAAGAGGGAGAGAAGCAACCGTGAGTACTCATCCAAAGTACTCGCAAGCAAGGAGCTATACTACATATGCATGGGTATATGTGTAAAGGGGCATATCAGTGGGCTGAACTGCAGAATGCCAGAATAAAAAGGGGGGATAGCTAGTCCTGTCGAAGACTACGCTTCTGGCCATCTCCATCTTGCAGCAGGTAGAAGAGAGTAGATTGAAGTCCTCCAAGTAGCATCGCATAGCATAATCCTACCCGGCGATCCCCTCCTCGTCGCCCTGTTAGAGAGCGATCACCGGGTTGTATCTGGCACTTGGAAGGGTGTGTTTTATTCGGTATCCAGTTCTAGTTGTCATAAGGTCAAGGTACAACTCCGGGTCGTCCTTTTACCGAGGGACACGGCTATTCGAATAGATAAACTTCCCTGCAGGGGTGCACCACATAACCCAACACGCTCGATCCCATTTGGCCGGACACACTTTTCTGGGTCATGCCCGGCCTCGTAAGATCAACACGTCGCAGCCCCACCTAGGCTCAACAGAGAGGTCAGCACGCCGGTCTACACCTATGCGCGCAGGGGTCTGGGCCCATCGCCCTATGCACACCTGCACGTTGCGTACGCGGCCGGAAGCAGACCTAGCCCCCTTAATACAAGCGCGAGCTTACGGTCCAATGCGGCGCGCGCCACTCAGTTGCTGACGTCAAAAGAGCTTCGGCTGATACCACGACGTCGGGATACCCATAACTACTCCCACGTAGATGGTTAGTGCGTATAGACCAAATGGCCAGACTCAGATCAAATACCAAGATCTCGTTAAGCGTGTTAAGTAACCGCGAACGCCGACCAGGGCCAGGCCCACCTCTCACCTAGGCAGTCTCAACCTGCCCTGTCGCTCCGCCACAAAGATCCACTCGCGGGTACTCCTACGAGCCGACCCGACTTTAGTCATCTCATGTGTCATGTATATAGTATATAAGTATATACCCGTGATCACCGCCCAGGTGATCACGGCCCGATAGTATAGCACAGCAGACGGACAAGAATGTAGGGCCACTGATGGAAAACTAGCATCCTATACTAAGCATGTAGGATTGCAGGTAAAGGTAACAACAGTAGTAGCAAGGATAGGCTATGCATCAGGATAGGATATCGAAAGCAGTAACATGCTACACTACTCTAATGCAAGCAGAATAGAGAAGAGTAGGCGATATCTGGTGATCAAGGGGGGGCTTGCCTGGTTGCTCTGGCAAGTAGGAGGGGTCGTCGACTCCGTAGTCGAACGGGGCAGCAGCAGTGTCGGTCTCGTAGTCTACCGGAGAGAAGAGGGGGGAAGAAACAGTAAATACAATGCAAACATAAGCATGACGATGCGTGACATGAAAATGAGCGGTGCTAGGTGTGACCTAACGCGACAGTAGATGGTACCGGTGAAGGGGGGAAACAACCGGGAGGTATTCCCGATGTTTCGCGTTTTCGGTCAGACGGACCGGAGGGGGAAAGTTGCTAGTTCGATAGGTTAGGGAGGTGTAGTGGATGAACGGACTGCGTATTCGGATTCGTCTCGTCGTTCTGAACAACTTTCATATAGAAAACATTTTCATCCGAGTTACGGTTTAAAAGATATGAATTTTCAAAGTTTATTTGAATTTCTGGAATTATGTGAATTAAGCAAAAATGAATTATGACGTCAGCATGAGGCAATGCTGACGTCAACAGGTCAACAGGTCGGCTGACCAGTCAAACCAAACAGGTGGGTCCAGTGGGACCCACATGTCAGCCTCTGTTAGTCTAATATTAATTTAAACTAAACTAATAGTCTAATTAGAGGGGTGGGCCCCATATGTCAGTGAGTGATTAGTTAATCTGATTATTTTTATTTATAAAACATTTTTCTTTTTCTTTTGTTTTTAATTTTTGCGGCGGGGCCCGCATGTCAGTGCCTGGGCCTGCCCAGTCAGCACGTTGACTGGGTGGACCCAG
>NC_057802.1:436080237-436080890 GCF_018294505.1 Triticum aestivum
CGCACAGGGGGTCTGCGGGGTCGTGGCTGGGCGCGTTCGACGCGGCTCGGCGCCGCGCGTCCAACGGTGGTGGCCGGAGCGGCTGGAACGGGCGGGGGCGAGCGCTACGAGCTCGCCGGCGGCGAAGTGCTTCGGGCTGGGGTGGGTGCGGCGTTAGAGCGCGCGAGCGGCCGAACTAACTAGCTAGGCGGGTGCGGCACGATGCGGACGAGCTAACGGGCCTACGCCCATGACCAAATGGTCACCGGAGACCCGCCGGCGACGAGCTCCGCGGCGGCGTTCGGGCGCGCGTGGGGAAGCCGCTAGGGGGCGCGCGAGAGAGAAAGGACAGGGGAGGAGGGGGAGAGGCTCACCGCGCGGCACACGGAGGCCGGTGAGGGGCTTAGGAGCAGCAGATCGGCGCCGGGGAAGAAGGGGGTCGCCGGCGTCTGAAGTTGAAGGCGAGCTCGGGGAGGTCGTTGCAGGGGCTCCGGTCTCCAACGGGCCGCACCAGACGAAGCAGCGGGCGACGGCGGTCCTTGGAGACACCTTGGGGCGGCGAGGTGGGTACGGTGGCCGTGTGAACGACGGTGAACGGCGGCGACCGCGTCGGGCGTGGGGAAGGAAGGAGTGGCGCGGATCTGGGGGGAGAAGAGAGAGGCGCAGGGGCCGAG
>NC_057802.1:436081011-436081818 GCF_018294505.1 Triticum aestivum
GACTGCCCCTGTTCCGACCCCGGTCGGGGGAACAGGGAAGGGGGCGAGCGGGAGAGGTGGGCTGGGCCGGGGGTCGGCCCAGTTGGGCCAGGGGTGCTGTGGGGGGGGGCTTCTCCTTTTTTTCTTTTTCTTTGTCTGTTCTGTTTTCTGTTGTATTTTCTTTTTATTTATTTATTTTCTTTTCTGTTTTATTTCATTTAAAAGTATTTAGGTATTTTATAAAAATGTGTTTTCTCCACCATAATTATCAGTGCAATTTCTGGCATGGCCCGAACATTTTTGTTTCAATTTTTGAAAACTTTTATTTTCCACTTTAAATTTAATTGAAGTTTGAATTAGGAGTTTGAAAAGAAATGTGTTTCAAATGTGAGCAAGCCCTGTTTAGCAACATGATTAGCTTAATCACAGAGGGTTACTGTAGCATGATTCTCGGGGTGTTACAAATCTCCTCCACTACAAGAAATCTCGTCCCGAGATTTAGGAGGTAGAAGGAAACAGTGCGGGGTATTCTTCGCGCAGACGATCCTCTCGTTCCCAAGTGGCCTCATCTTCAGAATGGTGCGACCACTGGACTTTGAGAAACTTGATCGCCTTCTGACGTGTGCGGCGTTCAGCTTGGTCGAGAATGCGGACCGGATGCTCCTTATAGGAGAGGTCTTGCTGCAATTCGAGCACTTCATGATCCACAGCTCGGATTGGGTCCTTGAAGCAATGGCGGAGCTGTGACACATGGAACACATCGTGAACCTGAGAAAGGTTCGGCGGTAGCTCCAGTTGGTATGCCACTTTTCCACGCCTTTCGAGAAT
>NC_057802.1:436451282-436454101 GCF_018294505.1 Triticum aestivum
TACCTCATGTATTAAGGGAGATCGATCTACCTCATGTATTAAGAGAGGGGATGGCTGCCTGTCTGTGCACGTGCGTGTGAGAGACGGGTCAGGAGGCATGCACGAATGATGAGGGGGGGTGATATGGCTGTGGTAAGCAGACATAACTACATAGGAAGATCAATCGTCCTTTGTCAGAGAAAGGAGAGACATAACTTGTGAGGTACGTCGATCGATGGGGGGGGGAATAGTTAAAGTCGACCTAGGTATATATTGGGACATCAATCGGTATACATGCATGCGTATGTTAGAAGCAAATGAGGCACGGGGAGAAAGATAGAGAGAGAGGGATGCATCTAGGAGGTGGCACGAGAGTCATACTATATCGAGGGGGAAGGAGCGTGCGAGTACGAGATCGATGAAAAGAGTGGTGGGAGTGAGGCATGGACGGTGATAAGAGAAGAGGGGAAGCTTGTGTTTGTGCTAGGCACACCTGGCTAGAGAGGCATATCGATCGATGTGTGCTATAAAGAAGGAGCTGGGGGGCCTACACACACCGTGGGTGAACGACCTAAAGTGAAAAGACAAATTTGCGCGATGGAGCTAGAGAATGCCGAGGGAGGGTTAGAGGGATGCGGGCGTCTGCATGCACGAGAGAAAGTTAGCGCTAGCTAGCTACAAACATAAGAGGATTGTGTGGGTGTAAAAGACGAATAGAGATCATACTTCATTATAAAAAGCGAATTCGGATATTTGAAGAATTTATCATAGTGTTTTAAACCGACGCATGTGTGAATATATATAATGGTGATACACATGGTGTGGTTATGAACATGTTATACTACATATAATATATTTTATCTCTACTCTTATAAAAAAATGGAGTTGTTGATGATGGTGCCATCCTGCAATATAGGCCGTCCGATTTATATCTAACGGATAGGAAGGAAACTATGGCAATTTTGAAAAAAGATACCCACACCCCTCTCCATATTTGCAAATTAGGCCTCCCCTTGATCATGTTGATGTTCTGTGGAACGCATGGGCATCTTGCTAGTACTACGTATAACATATAGAACATTGATCATAATTTGGGCAAATGTGTGGCTTTTGCACCACAGGTCTAAATACTTGTCATAATGTAGGGGGCGGGGCACTATACTATGTGTGATAAACACGGTGTACACGTATGGAACATGGTTTAGATTATGAATATATAGTTAGTACATCAAATGTACTATTATTTGGAATCAACATCAAGTGTATTCGAAAAATAGAATTCGAGTTCATGTAGTACACATACTTCATATCCATCTCTATAGTAATCATGCGGTGTGTTATTAAGGTAATACACGAATGATGGTTGAAGTTGGCAACAATCATGATTGTAGATTTGTTATTGAAATAGAGAAACGAATTCAAATTCGTTCGAATTGCAGTGGTAGTATAGACATTTGGAATGCACTAAAATGTTGGTATGAGTAGGTTACATGCATTATACAGCAAGCAAAAAAATTTAATTGGCCATAACATGGATTCATACTATCGAATAGCATTTAATTGCACTAAATTGTTGGTATGAGTAGCTTTAAATAGTATTTTTATAGTAAAACGGGGCAGGACTCTCTCTTTGTGTGGTGTGAATAGTTTTATTTTTTTGTTTTCTTTTTGGTTGAGGGAAGTGCGAATTGATTTGGTACGTACAAGTACAATATTACACGTTAGGCTTGTCCCTAAAATTCAACCCGCGCCTTGTTATATCCCAAAAATTCAGATATCGTGCTCCCAAAACCCGCGCCTTCACAACCCGCGCCTTGCTATCCCTAAATTACAACGCGCGCGAAAACTCCCTCCAGCTGCCAAATCCCGACACGCGAAATCCCCCTTCTAACCCTGAGCCGAAAGGCCCGCTAGTTCAAATCGGTGCGGGGTACTTTTGTAACACACCCTACATTTTGGACAAGCGCGCCCCTAAGTCATGGTTCACCCCTCCCATCGCCTCCTTTTTGCCATTTGAAATCCCAGGCCGCCATAACCTCTCCGCTCCAGCCGCGAAACCCCACCCTCCTCCGTCCGCCACCTCACCGCTGCCCAGCCGGAGCCTCTTCCCCTACGACGTCGTCCACCGCAACAGCTTGACGTCCCTCGTCCACCTCCCCGGATGAGGATCCATCGTCCATCTTGTCGTCCCGCCGGTTCAGCCGCCCCGTCCTCCACCTCCAAGGAGCTGCTCCGACGATCGCCTCGTCTATCGCGGCTGCTCCATCCCCATAGCGTCGCCTTAACCTGCTCTACCGGAACCGTAGCATCCTCACCGACTCCTCGGACGAAGCCGAGGCCTACTCGGCGCCACCAAAGAGGTTGTACAGTCATCGCATCGCACCTTCTCCTTAGCTCGACCTCCCGGCGCCAACGGTGCTCCATCCCGCACCCCCATGGAGCGGCTACCTTGAAGCCGGCGCCGCGGGCGACATCTCCACGGTGGCTCTCCCCCAGTGCGAGGCCCCTTCGGCGGCGGCGTCCATACCAGCCGGATCTGCTGCTGCTCCAGCTCTCGCTCGCTCGCTTGAGCTGCTGCTGCTACTCCGGCTCTCGCTCGATCGCTCGCTCGTCGAGCTGCTGCTGCTCCGGCTCTTGCTCGCTCGCTCGCGCTGCTACTGCTGCTCCGACTCTCGCTCGATCGCTCGCTCGCCCAGCTGCTGCTGCTGCTGCTCCGGCTCTCGCTCGCTCGCTCGCGCTGCTGCTACTACTCTCCCCCTTGCTCGCGCTGCTACTCTGCTCCGATTTAGCTACACTTCAGTCGACTGAATCGACTTTTGGGTCAGTCGATTTTCAGGGGG